>NC_133621.1:290241770-290254270 GCF_048593235.1 Sminthopsis crassicaudata
GAAGGGAGGAAGAGAAAGAAAAACAAATGAGAGGGAGAGAGAGAGAAAAAAGAGAGACAGAGAGATGAGAGGGAGAGAGAGAGGAAGAGAGATGAGAGGGAGAGAGAGAAAGAGAAAGAGAGAGATAGGAGGGAGGGAGAGAGAGAGAACAAGAGAGATAGGAGGGAGGGAGAGAGAGATGGGAGGGAGAGAGATGGGAGGGGAGAAGAAGGGGGAGAGAGAGAGAGATGGGAGAGAGAGAGAGAGATGGGAGGGAGAGAGAGAGATGGGAGGGAGGAGGGGGAAGGCAGAGGGAGGGAGGCAGAGAGAGAGACAGAGAGTACACACTTAGAATGCTATATAAATGTTATCTATTACAATTATTAATAATAATTAAGAAAAGCAAAAGTTGGAGAAAGAGGACTGGGAACCTTCCAAAGAGAGTGAAATAGCCTGTAACTTGGTGCCACCTGTTTCTGATCTCTTCTTGAATATTCTATAGACTAAGAAAAAAAATGAGTTTCAAAGCACTTGCCTCAAAGACTGTCCACCAATTGAGAGTCAGGACAAAATCAGGTGCCATATGGACTTTTGTTCCCTTCCTACCCATTCTGAGCAAATAGCAACAGTCATTCTTATTGATGATGTGGGTTTATAAGGAGGATCTCAGTGAGGATCTCAGTCATAGGACTTGACAGACTTTGGTTATATAAAAAGGAAAAAAATCAGAGAAAAATTCAGGCTCCCATTTGGAGACTGTTTACTTGTGAAGGCAAACAGTTCTGTGATGGTGATGGAGAATTCTATGGCTAACGACTAAGAGGTGAGAGTAGCATAACCCATATCATTTGCATTTGGAAAATGACTCACAAGCTAAATAAATTCCCATAAATTATCAACTCTCATCACAATACTGGAATCTCTAGGAAAAAAATTAGTATGAGATAGTACTATGGCCCTGGTATATAATGGCATCCAAGGTTCATAAATCTAGAGTTGAGAATGGTCCAACCCCATTATTTTATAGGAGAGAGAATTAAGGTTCTGAAAGGTGGGATTTGAATCTCTTCCTGCCTCTGAGTCCAACATTCTGTTCACTGGGGGGAAATGTTGGTTACCTATTTATTTAACCTTATGAATTGAGGGATCTTTTTTTAATTCCATAGGAAAATTCCATTCTTAAATACCATGGACATTTTTATTAGTTGAGGAAACTAAATTTATGATTTTATTGATACAGAGATCTCTTTAGGATGCTTCTACTTCCTAGGCAAATCAGCTCCCGTTCTGCAACTTAAAGAATTAGCTCTGACTAAGAAAGTGACTTTCCTAGGATCACACAGCTGGTAAGGTATCAGGATGGACATAACTGCATAGATGGGGTTTGAATTAAGTCTTGAAGGAAACCAGGGAACTATGGGGTAGAGAGGAGGGGGCAGAGCATTAGAGATATGAGGAATAGTTAATGCAGAGGTGTAAAGATAAGCGTGCTCTGCCTAAGGGAGGACAAATAGACTAATGAAGATGGGAGGAGTAAAGAATAAAAAGAATAGCAACATAATTTAGCACATGTTCTGAGGTGATTGACTCAACTCTGACAGCTTGGATCCCAAGAGTGCAGACCCTATTATCCCTCACAATTCTAGAGGTAACCCTAAAAGGTCCCAGTTTGTCTTTCTTATTCTATAAGCACAAACTCCCATTCAGGTGTGCTTCTTTCATGATTATCTAAATGAGTCAGCCAAACATAAGTAACTTTTAAAAAGTAGAATTTACTAAGATGTTGCAATAAGAACAGTTGGTAGAAATCATTCCCGCTACGTGTATGGTTGAGGGTCCCATGAAGATAGCCAGGGTCTCAGGGAAAACGGGCTCAAACTTAGAGATCATTTGTGTTAAAACTCACAAAAGCTGGTTGCTGCTGGTCCTTTTTGGGGTGCTCCTATTTAAGGGCTATCCCTTTAAGCTTGATGTAGATTTTTTTACTGGGCTCCTGGTCGAGCCATGAACCTGCCTTAGCATTCTAGGGGATGATACTAAGATGCCTGATGGGAAGTCCAAAATCTAAATCTCCTAAGCTTTCATACTGCTTCAAAGAACCAAGGGCTGGGGTGAGGGATAGGAAACGGGGGTGAGGGAAGCTGAAATTGAGGTACTCTCTGCTCTTCATCTCCCCAAAAGGTTCATCCTAAGGGTTTTTACTAGAATATCCTCCAGACTCTCAAGTATCTTCAATTCTGAACTAGTCTCACATTTTATAGCTGATCTCTAGAGTATGACTGAGTTTCTTCAGCCAATTCAAATATTTTTCCTGTGTAGCACAATTCCGATCATTCAGGGACTCATCAGAGGCATCAAAATTGATCAAAGCCATTTCTCATTTAGTTGGAATACCCTTGATTAGATTCAATCAAAACACATTCCTCTAGGACAATCACTTATTTTAGGTGGGATGTGGTAATTTAATTGGCTTCCTAATTCAGTCCTCCTCATAAAATGAGAAGGAGCCAAAGGACTTTAACCTAGATCCTGAAAATAATCAGGAGCTACTGAAGTTTTCTGAGCAAAACAGTGACATGAGCAGACCTGACGTTTTGGAAATTCACTTTGGCACCTGAGTAGAGAGGATAATATTGATAATACCCAGCATTTGTAGAGTGCTTTCTATGTGCCTGGTGGTACCCATAAGTGCTTTACAAATATTACCTCATTTGATCCTCACAGCGACCTGGGATGTAGATGATATTATTATACCCATTTTAGAGATGAGAAAAGTAAAGAAAGCAAAGGTTAAGGGATTTATCCAAACTAGTAAGTATCTGAGGCTGGATTTGACCAGAGTAGAGAGAGACGATTATGCAGAGACCAATCAGAAGGTTATTGGGAGAGTCCGAACAAAAGTACAGGCTCTGTCAGTGGAGCAAGTTCAAGGTGGATAGATGGACAGATGGGTGATGGAACATTTACTTAATTCTTACTGAATTCCAGACTCTATGCTACCTTCTGGGGACACAAACACAAACCAGCAAGGTAGCCTCTGTCCTCCTGGACCATACTTCTATGGCCAGCATACCAACCCTGGGTCATGATCCTGGAGCCAGTCTTGCCGCCTCTGTAACAGTAGGTGTTGAGTGTATCTCACCTATTAACTATTCGATAATGTTCTGTCCACCTCATAGGACATGTGGGAACAAATAACTCCCATCTAACAGCTTCTGCATGGAAGGCTAAAAAGGTTTTTGTATTTTTTTTCCCTCAGTGTTCTCATTTTGCAAATTCTGTTATTGCGTGGGCAATTCTATCTCTGGATTTGAGGGATTTGAGTCATAGGACATCTGTTACTAATTTTTAAAAATGTAACAAGCAGGAGGTTTAAGGTAGATTCAAAAATAAACATCAGGGCTGTATTTATTTTTTTATTTGTCTATTTTTCATTTAGAAATATCTGCTGTACATATAAACTACAGTTGAATCTAGAGTCAAAGAACCTAGGTTCAAATCCCAGCTTTGGTAATGAGCTAGCAGTGTGACCTTGACAGTCATAGGTTCAGACTTGGAGAGTCTGTAGAGACTATCTAGTTCAAGCTCTCATTTTATAGATGAGGAAACTGAGACCAAGAAAGCTGGAGGTGAGATGATTGACCCAAAATCACACAGATAATAAGTCATTGAAGTTCTCTGGGGTTCATCACAAGATGATTTCTGAGGTTTCTTCTACCTCTTGATTTTTGACTTTGTGATCCAGTAGCATGATGATTTCTACATCTTTTTGACAGATAGTTGTACCTAGTAATTCATGTTCTTTAGGACCTCTAAGTTGAGAGAAACTTCTTAGATACTATGATGACTTACACCCATTGTTCACAGATTGTTAGTATCCCTGTTCTTTCTTTCATTTTTCTCTTTTGATCTTTGATCTTTGAGGGGTCAAACTCCAGGTGCTCATGGTAATGAAAAAGGCATGGTCTGACTAAAGCTAAGATTGTTAGGGTCTAACAGCTTCTCACCAAGACCCTCCTGCCCCTCATAAGCCCACCAAGCTTCCATTATATCCACAAATTAGCTAGATGGATAATGATCTGGGTTTGGAGTCAGGAAGGACTGGGTTCAAATCCTATTTCTAACACTTATTAGTGGGGAAATTCTGATATTTCTGAATCTCAGTTTCCTCATCTGCAAAATGAAAATAACAATACATTTAACACCCACCTCACAGGATAGCTGAGGTTTGGAAGATTCTTTGTTAAATTGAATTAGACTGTTTTTAGGGAAAAGTAAGTTTTATTAATATTTTTTAAAATTGGAAACATTTAGAGATTACTCCATGTGCAGCCTCCTATAGCAAAGCAAAAATTAAGTAAACTTTATATACAGTGACCACTTATCCACTTATTTTGCTGGTAGCATTCTACATCATTTGCACATTTCCCTTCTCTATTCTTTAATGAACAGGAATTTGTTTTTTCTCCCTCCTATCCTGACTCTGTGGGGAAAGAAAAAGATGAAAATTCCTTGCAACAAATATGAATGGAAGAGAAACAAGTTCTTCAATATCTATAAACAAATCTATATATGTATATAATGTGTGTATACACACATATGTACAAAAATGTATATACACATTTCTTGTTTAGTCATTATTCAATCATGTCCAACTTTTTGTGACCCTTTTGGGCGTTTCTCTTGGCAAAGATATTGGACTGTTTGCTTTTTACTTGGCCAACTCATTTTACAAATGAGGATACTCGGGCACTGGGGCTAAGTGACTTACCCAGGGTCACACAGCTAGTAATTGTCCGAGGTCAAATTTGAATTCAGGTCTTCCTCCTGACTACAAGTCTGGCATTCTATGCACTGTACTACCTAGCTATATATGTGTATATATGTATGTATATGTGTAATTGTGAATTATATAGAGAGATATACATATTATATATATATATACATAAAGTATGTGTGCATGAATATATATATACATATATTGTTCATTAAACATATACATACATATATGTGTTATACTCACATGTATACATGTATAATACACACATAATATGCACATGTATGTGCATGTATGTAAAACACAAACATATACATGGATTGAGGGTACAGAAATATATGTGTTTCTAAGTGTGTAATAAAACTCAGTATCCCAAAAAAGTTTTTTCTTTGTTTCTTTAAGCAGGGGGGAAAGGCTTCTTTTGAAAAATTTATATCAAGTTAACATCACTTTTACTTTAAAAATCTATTCCTCTATCCTTCCCTATTCAACAAAACATCCCTTTTAACAAAGAACAGAGAAGGATAAAAAAACAGTTTGAGGGAAAATGAATCCATACACTGAATGAGTCTCACAGTCTAGCCATGATCAATCAATCCATTAGCAAACATTTATTTAAAACTTTCCGTTCCTATTCTAAACTCAGGGAGATTGAAGCATAAAGCAAAACTGGCCCTGCATTCAAAGAGCTTCCACTCTAAGGGGGGACACAACCACCCACCTCTAAAAGCAAAGAGGAGATATTCTATAACCTCTCCTTGTGATAACAAAGATCAGCATTCTAATCACTGCTTTCACTTCCTTTTGTGAGTGACTGTGGTTTACAAAGGTGTCCAGTGTTTTCCTGGTCCTCTGCTTCTTTCTGCATCAGTTCATGTGAATTTCCCTAGGCTTTTCTGACTTAGTCTTTTTCTTCATTTCTTACAATGCAGTAATTCGACTAAATTATTATTATCACCTTATATTCATGTCTCACAGCTTGTTTAGCCATTCCTGAATTAAAGGGAACCTTCTTGGTTTCCAGTTTTTGATACCACAAGAAAGTGCTGGAGTGAATATTTTGATGTATTTAGCACCTTTTTATAATATACACTGATTTAATTTGATTACTTTTAAACTGATCACCAAAACGTTCACCAATTATTCTTGTTTCATTCATTAATCACAAGTACTTATTGAGCTTTTGTTGTATGGCAATATCCTAAACTGTGAGGCTACCGATTAAAGGCAAAAGCAGTTCCTTTCTTAAAGGAGTTTACATTCTAATGATGCCTTTTAAAACTACACATTAGAGCTGTTCCATCTTCCCCAGAATGGCTTCCCAAATATTTGATGATAGTGATTTACGTGCTATTTAGCAAGTTCCTTTTACAAGTAAAATATCTCTAATATTATCAGTCCTTTTGTGTCATTTAGTTCTAACAATTCTATTTTCCTCTAGTTCCTCCATTTATATTTCCTGTTACATGAGAGGATTCTTAGCCTACCAGATAGAGAAGTGACCTTGGAGTTAAGAAGAATGGGATTCAAGTCCCACTTCTTACAACACACACACACACACACACACACACACACACACACACACACACACACACACAACACACACACCCTAGACAAGTCACTTTCATTTAACCCCCTCAGTGCCTGAAGACAACTCTCTAATTCTCAGAAAGAGTACAGATTTGCCAGACAGAACTGAATTTCATTTGCAATAAAGATCACAAATCTGGTCCCCAAAAGTCCTCTGATATTATGCTGCCAAATATCAAACCTAATATTCTAGAAAGCGATATTTAAAATGATAGATTTCAGTTCAATATATTCATAAGGACAATTCATATGAACTTAATTCAGTCCAAAAAAAAAACTATCATATCCTTCAGTCTGAATAAAACTCACTGAGGATAATTAACTTGCAGGGTAAAAAAAATATCTGGAAAAATACAATTAAGGAAAAATAAATTATATTTTTATTTGGGGATAATTGAAAAGATGTCTCATGAAAGGCAGTTAGATTGAGTTTGGAATATGGGTTTTGGGGGGATTTGTTGGGTTATTGTTGAGTGGTGGGTTTTTTTGTTTTTTTTGCTTTTGTTTCCAGAATCCCCAAAGATCTATGGAAATACCATTTTGAAATTTCAGGCTTTAGCTTGTATGAACATGAATCCCCATGCTGAGCTTCAGGCATGCCTCTGTGAAATAGCAGAAAGAGCCTGACAGGCCCCCATTCTTGCCCTGAAGCAAGCATGGGGGGAAGCCTGAAAATCCCCCATCTATGCTTGATTAATTAGGTTTGTAAGTATTGTTTCAGAACCCGAAAATATTTCTAAAGATTTGAATAGTTCAAAGATTGCCCTATGGCCATCTGGCCAATACATCTTCCAACACACCCAGTTTACTTGCATTTTTCTTCCCAATATGTTGTCTTTGGTTGGTGCGACATTGTTTGACTGCAGGTCTGTTTGGGTCACGGGGGTTTTCTCCTCGGCACAGCAGTGGTGCTGAGCACGGCACTTGGACCATACATCTTCCATGTCATTTTCATCAAAGGCACATGACACGTCCTGGTGACCAATCAGGAAGGGCTCCGGAGCCTAACCGAGGGGCATATTGGCGAAGGGGGTTCTCTTAATGACAAGCATTGTTCCAGACCAACAAAAGGCAGGGCCTGCATATTAACACGTGGCCTCGTGTAAGGGTCGTCGGTGTGGCGTATCCATCATATTTCACTGTGGCCAAAGAGAACTTTATAAGTTCTGTCAGAACCCACTGCTAGGCGCACAAAGGTGTAAGGCTGACGGCTGACCCAAAGGTGGACAACCGTTGTGAGGGAGAATTGTTCCTCCAGACAAATTCCTTTTCAACTCCTAGAACCCACAGGGACCATGCTGGGGATGGGCTCCTGTTTCATGGACATGGCCCATGTCAAGGGGGGATTCACAGACCCAGGCAGCCCAATTAAAAAATTAATTTACTCATATGCAATTATTAGACTGTATAGATCTCCTAACTGATTTAATTATCTCCCCAAAGAGGAAAACAAACAAAAAAAGAAATCCCACTTTTAAAAATGTCATAGTCCCTGGAAGGGTCAAGATGAGTGAAATATTTTGCTGTGAATATTTTGATGGCATACATGAGGAAAAATACTTTGGTTTGCAATTTATGTATAAACAAATTGTGCCCTTGCACATTGCTGGGTATAGATGTATGCAAATATATGAATACACAAATATATAGCCCCAAATCCAAGTTTTGGGATTTCTTATTTATATTTATATACTTATATTTATATATAATATATAAATATAATTATATTTATACATACTTATGTATGCCTATAATTTTAGAATAAAAATATGTGCATACATGTATGTATATATACCTGCAATATGAGTGTGAGCTCTTAAGAGTCATTAAAAATCTTCCCCTCTTTTCTCTTCTTTTTATAGATAATGAAATGGATGATCAGAGAAACTAATGAACTTGTTCAAATTCACACAGGCAAATAGGTAGCTAGCCTGGATTTGGAAGCGTTTGTAGCACTGTATCTAAAGCCAGGAAGGTCTGTGATCAAATATGGCCTCAGACACCTGCCAGCTATGTGACCTCAGGCAAGCCATTTGGTTTCTGCCTGCCTCAATTTCTTTATCTATAAAATGGGAATAAAAATAGCAGGATTGGTGTAAGGATAAAAATGAGACAATATTTGTAAAGTACCTTTCACATATAGTAGGCACCCTATAAATACTGGCTAGTGTTATTATTCTTGTTAGAATACAAAACCTCTCATTCCAAGCTCAATGACATCTCTTTCTCTGCCTCTATCTCTCTATTAAAAGTTTATATATAGAGGGCAGCTAGGTGGCAGCTAGATGGGGCAGTGGATAGAGCACTAGCCCTGAATTCAGGAGGACCCCAATTCAAATCTGGTTTCAGACCCTTAACACTTCCTAGCTGTGTGACCCTGGGCAAGTCACTTAACCCCAGCCTCAGGGGGGAAAAATTATATATATATATATATATATATATATATATATATATATATATATATATATATATATATATATATATATATATATATAAATTTTTATACATATATATGTATATATAATACATATAATAAATATTTTGTATATATATAATATATTTATATATAGATTTTATATCCCTATATTATGTCTGTATATACTTTCTATCTCTATCAAATATACTTTATACCTATGAATAGCACATAATCTTGTATGTGTTGTTAGTTATGAATAACATGTAATATATATGTATATATACATATACATGAAATATGTAATGCATTCTATTATCGAGAGGTGCCTTCCAAGCCTGGATTTAATTCCTTTCCCTAACTCATACTGACTATGTGATGCTGGACAGGGCCCTAACCTGTCAGAAATACAGGAAATTCTCTTAGAGTTCTCAGATAGGAATATGGTGTCAATCTTCATTTAGAGAGTTTCCTTACCTGGAAGTTTCTAATATTAATGAAATCACAAGTTCAATCCTTATCCCTATAATATATAATACATGGATAACATATATATATAAATAGGTGGATGGATAGATGGGTGGATAGTAGATAGATAGGTAAGTAGATAGTGGATAGATAAGTAAACAGTCTGTTGTTATTTGTCCTTCCTTCTCCAAGAGGACCAATGATATCAGGAGAGGGATATCTTGACTTGAAAGTGAATTGGATTTAAGTGAGGCAGAGCCGTGCAAAGGCATCAGTCTCACTCTCTCCTCCAATGACAGGATGTAAGTCAAGATGACTGGAGATGGCAATGGTAGATGATTGATAGTAAGTAGATAGATAAATGGATGATGCATTTATTAAGTGCTATTGCCAAGCAATTGTGTTAAGACCTAGAGATATAAAAACAAGATAATCTTCACTCTCAAGGAGCATACATTATAATAGAAGACAAAAGATAAAAAAAAAAACCAGGAAGAACAAAGAAAGCCTAATCTTGAAAGTGAGTTTAGCATATATATTTAGCAAATATATACCTACATACATATATAGTATATATAATATAGATATATACTATATAACTAAATCATATGATAGATTACAAAGTCATCCTCACATATTACATCCCATTTTTCTTTAGAATAAAATACATACATGGTTCTTTGTCATTTCTACAGTACAACTCCCATTTACTTTTCCAGACCAATGACACACTACTCTGTTTCATGCTTGCCATTACCCTATATATAGCATTTGTCCAGACCATCTGCTCCACATACCTGGATATTCTCCCTCCTGATCTCCACTGGAACTCCCAGCTCCTGTGAAGGCTCAGATCAAGAACCAGCTTATTCCAAAAGGGCACAGGAGGTATTTATATGCCAGCTTCCACACTGAGGACTCCCTGTGCTAATAAAATCACAAATCTAGTGATCATTACTCTTTCTACCACATATTACCTGGGGCAGTGTGACATATTGCATGCATTTCTCTATTTGGAATCAGGGAGACATGGGTTCTGAATATACCTCTCCCAAGTAGTAGATGAGCGACAATTAGAAGGTCACCTAATCTCTCTGACCCTCAGGCAATTCCCTAACACCAAAAGTCATGGCCACATTGTACTTTGCATTATTCAAAGATGTTCCCACACAGATAAATTCATGGGACAGTGAGTATAAGTTGATTTCAGTCCATAAAATAAACCTCCAACACAATTGAAAAGGTCTCATTAACAACCTCTTTATCCAGTAACTCCAGGATCCATTATTCAAAGTGCTTGAAATCCTGAAATTGACAGCAAGGCAAACCATTCATTTCCCATGTTCCCCACTAGGGATGTCTCTGCTTTTAAACCTTTAAGGGTTGATATTGTCATTAGGCACTGTCTTTCTTAAATTATACAATATTAAGCATTGTTTTTATTTAGCTCCTCTTCAAAGAATAGAAGTGACAGACAGATTTGGGGAATGAGATTCAAAGAAATGATTTGGGACTGCTTTTCATAATGAAATGAAATTTTAGCCTCTCTCACCAAGCAGCACCTCTTGGCTTATTCTGAGTTCCCATATAAATCAAAGAAATTCTGTTCCTGAGAAACAATAATATTAGCTTTAAACTCTATCCTTTTTTACTGTATAGTAGAAAGGATCCAGTTTAACCTTAGTCTACTGAAGCTTCATTCACTCATACACTGTTAAAAAAGTGACTGCAGTCATTGCTGGGGTATAGTATCTTATTTTTGAATTATTTTTTTTGATTGATAAAAGAGGTTTATTCTGGGGTTTGGAAGCAAAGTTAAAGTCTAGTTAGTAAAAGGTGAAGGTAGAGATAAAAGGGCACCGGAAATAGGATTCCAGTGGACAGAGATCCTTGGCAGCCAGGCGTAAGGCTGCCATGTTAGGAACCTCTGCTTATTTTTGAATTATTTTTTTGATTGATAAAAGAGGTTTATTTTGGTTTGGAAGCAAAGTTAAAGTCTAGTTAGTAAAAGGTGAAGGTAGAGATAAAAGGGCACCAGAAATAGGATTCCAGTGGACAGAGATCCTTGGCAGCCAGGCATAAGGCTACCATGTTAGGAACCTCTGCTTATTTTTGAATTATTTTTTTGATTGATAAAAGAGGTTTATTTTGGTTTGGAAGCAAAGTTAAAGTCTAGTTAGTAAAAGGTGAAGGTAGAGATAAAAGGGCACCGGAAATAGGATTCCAGTGGACAGAGATCCTTGGCAGTCAGGCATAAGGCTACCATGTTAGGAACCTCTGCTTATTTTTGAATTATGTTTGGGGAAAGGGGTTGCTCAAGAGATTAATAGTGCAAATGTTACAGGACCCTCAACTTCAGAGCTAGAAGGGAACAGAGAGATAAACACCTTTGTACTCATTGAGAGGAGCTTAGAGCAGAGAATTTCAGAACTGGGAGGGAGCTTAGAACAGGGAATACCAGAGCTGAGAAGAACGTTGAAACAAGGAACATCAGAGATAAGAGAGAACTTAGAACAGAGAAATATCCATATGTTTCATTTAAGACAGTTGATGTGAATTATGCTGATAAAACCACCAGCATGCAGAATGACTAATGTGTTACAGTGTGAGTAACACCCACACTTAGGGAGTACTGCTCCCTAAGTTTCACTGTTCTCTTTAAGTTCAAGGGGGGCAAACAATTTGCCACTAGCAGGATTTTGAAATCCTGAATAACAGCCAGAAGTTGGCCACCAAGGTAGTGTAGGACCTTGCCATTATACTAAATGAGGATAGGTTCAAAAGTTGGGTCCACATATCCCAGAGTAGAGAAGACTAAGGGAGGGGGGTGAGTATGAGCTCTTCTCACATCTCTGAAGGAAGGGGTACCACTCAGAAAAAAGAACTTCCTTGTTCTTGGCCCTAGAGCTAAGCTGTAGGAGAAGTGGGTGCAAAGGGATTGAGGCAGCCCAGAGATGAAGGAAAACTCCCTAAAAACTAGATCTCTCAGTAGATATAATGAGCTGTCCCCAAAGACAGCAGGCTGCTCTCATCAGAGGTTTCCAAGCAAAATACTGGATGGCAATATCATGTGATAAAGGGGAGTCAGAATTGGTACAGATAACACTGAAGTCTGTTTCAGCTTGGAAGTTCTGTGGTTCTTGCAGCAAAATCGCCTCTGTCATTGGGGTATAGTAGTGACAGCTTTCTGAGTCAATAGAATTAGATTCAAATTTTCACTCAAGAAATTAAATAGTGAGATATGTAGCCTAAGGAGGAGTAAGGAGGGAGGGA